>NW_010360448.1:247840-269986 GCF_000414095.1 Morus notabilis
GTCCCCCGCGTGCACGCCAATGAGCCCCTGCGCGCGCGCGCCAATGCCCCCCCCACGCGCACCAGTGCCACCCTACGATGCCCCAGCTCCTGCACAAATTTTCCATAATTTTTAGAAACAACAAAGAAATTATATTTAAAATCGATAGGAATAAAAACGAACCAGAGAGATACCTCACTAAGGGAAGAGAGAGAGAGGAGTGGCGGGGGCGGGGCGACGGGAGCGGTGGCAGCGGCGGCCGGAGAGGGGAAAAAAAGAGAGAGAAGGGAAGAGAGAGAGAGAGAAGAAGAAGGGAAGAGTTTGAGAGAAGAGGGCCGGTGGCGACGGGCAGCGGTGGCGGCGAGGGGAAGAAGAGGCAGAGAGAGAGAGACTTAGCAGGAGAGAGATAGAAAGCAGCGGGAGAAAATGAAGAGGAAGAAGATAGGGTATATTAGATCAGACTTATTTACGACGACAATGTCGTCGCAAATAAGTTTAAATGTCGTCGTAAATAATCATTTTTCCCACGCTTGTTTTTTGGTGAAATCTTGAAAAGATTATTTGCGACGACAAAGAGAAAAATTCGTTGCAAATAACATAAAATTATTTGCGACGACTTTGTCGTCGCAAATAAATGGAAAATGTCGTCACAAAAAATGGATTACCTTGGCGGCAAAAATCCGCGCCATTAAAATTTGCGCTCCAAAATTATTTGCGACGACTTTGTCGTCGCAAATAAATGGAAAATGTCGTCACAAAAAATGGATTACCTTGGCGGCAAAAATCCGCGCCATTAAAATTTGCGCTCCAAAATTATTTGCGACGACTTTGTCGTCGCAAATAATAAAATATTTGCGACGACATGTCGTCGCAAATATTTTATTATTTGCGACGACAAATGTCGTCGTAAAAAATGTCGTCGCAAATGGTCTTTTTTGTTGTAGTGTATTTTGAATACATATATTAACAATCTTTAATAAATTCAGTTCTAAACCAAAGGCAACAGACCCACCCAAAAACGCCCAAAGGCCAGGTAATATGACTACTTTTAAATCCTTTGATCTACACTACATATAATCAAAGATTTTTAACTTCTTTAATTATTATTATTAATTTTTTAAAAAATTTATATTTTGTAGTTAAAAAGAACAAAAGAAAAAAAGGAAACAAAAGCTCTAATACATTGTAAGAAACTTCTAACTATATATATATATATATATACATTCATATAAATTAATCTTGTACTATAAAAATTTTTAACTTTTTATACAATACAACAGTATTTTCTATAGCAACCCACGGGTTTTTGGCTTGTTAAAATATAAAAAATGAAATAAGTAGCAGTAAACATTGAAGTACATAGCAGGTTTTAAAATTAATTAAAGTAAATAATAGTAAATTAAAAATTTATATGGTAGAAAATTTCTTTACCGCGTAAATTCAATCATAAAAAAATTTTACATAGTAAAAGATCCTTTTACTACGTAAATCCAATCATAGATAAAAAGAAAATTTATGAGGTGAAAAATCTTGTTATTGCTATTTACTTTTAAATATTATAAAATCTTTATTTACTTAATTTAGTTTTAAAAATTTGTTATTTACTTCAATTTTTGTAATTTAAATTTACCTCATAAGGTTCTTAGCAAACAAAACAAAAATAAAAAACAAAAAAACTCTCATGAGAAAAAGGAGCATTTCTTGAATTAGAATTACTTTTTGAAAACATTTTCCCACAGAAAAGAAACAAAGGCCTCGTTCATTTCACCGATCCGAGTTTTCAGTTTTAGGTTTCTACAGTAAAAAATTCTCAGAAAATGTCACATCTAACTTTTTTTGCTACAGTGAAAAGCTCTTAGAAAATGTCACATCTCAGCTCGAATTGAAAACTCGAATCTGCGAAGTGAACGAGGCCAAAGTCTACCATCAAATTCACAACTCAAGTACAAATGCCACCATTTTGATATATATACAATATATACACATATAGACGAGTTTTCAATTGTTATCCTTTTATTGTGGTATTTAATTATGTGACGTGATAAGAATTTAATCTTATTAATTATCATAACTTTTTTAGTCGTAATTTATTACTGCTGTAAAATCCTAAAATTAAAATAATAATACCCACTCATAAATAAATATTAGAGTAACTATTACAATCATACCCATGTATCTGTGTGGGAATTTTGAAGGGATCTTTTGCTCTTCTCCATAGTTCATATATAAGTCGATCTTTGGTATATCAGATGACAGACAGGCCCGTAAAGCAACAAAACAATACAAATGACTTGTCAGATTCGCCTCCCATGGGCCAGGGCAAATGGTGCAAAACATAAACAGAAATAGGCCACTGCTTTCTAGACCCCAAGCCCATGTACTTTCATGAAAATGAACTTTAATTTCCTTCAAGCAAAAATAAAAATAAAAATAAAAAACAACTTTAGTTTCCAAGTTCCAATTCCATCCCTGAAGAAGCGGATGAGAGAATAAGGATAAAGAACTCATTACTAGCAAAATAAACAAATAAATAGATAAATATACAACTAATTTCTTTTAAGATTGTAAGATGATATTCAACTTTGCAGATTTGAAGCTTTGTGCTATTTAATAGGGATTAAGCTCGTATGTCTTTCATTTTGTGTCTTCTTTCAATCCCTCTAATAAATTCTTGATATGTCAGTTAACTCGCATTATTTTTTAATTAGCGTTATATGAAATTTTAATTACATGACGTTTCAAATGAAATGATATAATATTATTAGAGAGACATGAAAGAACATAAAGATTGATTTTATAGAATAGAGAGAGTCAGAGAGATGTTAGTTACTGGTAGGTGTAGTATGAGAGAAAATAAACAAAATTCGTTTCTCTAAATAATCAATTTTGGGTTAGTTACTGGTAGGTGACAGTATGAGAGAAAATAAACAAAATTCGTTTCTCTAAATAATCAATTTTGGGTTGTATAACTTTAAGACAATAAGACCTGTTAAAAAAGAATAAAGAAAAAAATAAGAGAGAGAGACAATAAGACGTGGCTTTTTATTTCAATAATGTTTAACAACGACATTTTATTTATTTATATAATGATGACATTTTTATTATTCTGATGACAATAAAATGCTCAATAATAAAGAATAGTGTCACGTTAACTAACACCATCAAAATGTCAATGTCAGTTTCGTTTATTTTACTTATTTAAATTTTTAATTCTAATTTTGTTACAGTTAAAAATTTTCATAAAAAGTTACATCTAATTTTTTTTATTACAGATAAAAACGCTAACATAAAATCACATATCAACTCGGATTGAAAACTAGAATCAACGAACTGAACGAGATATAATAAATTTTTAGTCTTCTTAGTTCATTAGTTTAAACAGAAAATTTTGAATAAAAATTTAAATTTTATAAGAGAAATTACTAGGAAAAAAGTGTGAAGAGTAGTTTGAACTTCGTTTATCTTTCCATGCAATAACCTCTCCTGAAATAACTTCTCAATTAAATTTAATGTCTTTTTTAAAAAAAATAATTTTCTTAACGATATTAACGTAGTATGTTAACGCTTTTAAAAAAATGTCTTTTTATAACCTGAGAAAGTTTTCATAACATAAAATATCTTTTTGACCTTTTATCACTTTTTAATTAGAAATTTCTCTTGTGCGTCTCTATGAGCCTGTTTGTTACTGTTTTTGTTTTCATTTTTCACATTTTTCGAAGCAAAAAATTGAAAATAGAAATGGAAAACGCGTTTGGCGAAGTTTGTGTTAGAAAACAAAAATAAAAACGTTTTTGTCTTTTTGTGAAAAACTGAAAACGAAAAAAATACGTTTTCATTTTCACGTTTTCGTTTTCTGAAAACGGATTTCAGTTTTTTTTTTCTTCTCTCTCTTCTCTAGCCGAAGAAGACGCGGGAGAACGCCCACCGTCGCTCATCCAACCGGCGTCTGCAACTGTGCGCCACCCCCCGGCCGTCACTCTTCTCCGACTTCCCCCCCTTCCCCGCCGCCGCCACTCTCTTCTCCGACTGCCCCCTCGCCCGTATATATTCAATATATTATTCATTTAAATATTATTACATATTTTCAAAAATTAAACCACCAAACGCAGTTTCAATTTCTTTTAAAACTGAAATCAATCTCTGAATAAAACTACCAAACGTATTTTAGAAATAATTTCAAAATGAAAATAAAAACGTTTTCATTTCTATTTTCATACAAAAAATAAAATCATTTGGAAAACAATTCCAAACGCACCCTATATTTTATACCTACTGGTAGAAATATATAAACCTACGGGTAGGTCATATAAGAAACTGTTTGGCTCCGATTTCATTAGCTAAGAAACTTGAGGTGCACGGTCGGATCGTGTACATGCGTGCATCATATAAGAAGTAAGAGTGGATTTTTTTTTTATAAAACAAAAAGAAGTGGTGATGTGGCACCAAGGTGTCCATTTAGCTACAGTGTTCTACATGGTTGCCTGTTTAGTAGGACCCACTATATAATTTAAAAAATTAAAAAAAATAACGTGATTTCTATAATTTTAAAAAGAAAAATGTTGTATAATTTGATGAGCATCTAGTCGCACTCTATCACGCCCCGAAATTAGAGTTAGTGACGTGAAAACTCGTTAGAAGTTAAACATGATAGAAAGTAATTAAATATATAGAAATACAATAATCAAAACGAAAGCTGAAATATCAAAGAAATTTCTAAACAAGTCTCACATTTTTTCTAAAATTAAATTACAAGAAAGTGATGGGGACTCGCACATTTTTTGAAAAACAGGTTTTAAAACTAGCCCTCGGCATCGTTCAGGGCTTCACCCACAGGATATACAGTATTGTACATACATGAACATGTAAATAACATTACAGACATCAACCACAGTCTAGAAGTCTAAAGTTCAGAGTTTACAGAATTTACAATTCTTACATTTGTATACAGGGATGATGATCACAATCCTCACTAAATCAGACGGTAGCAATTATCTCAACTACTCCGCACTACTCCTCGCGTCGCCTGGGAGGGGTTTAATATTTATGAAACACATAAAACGTGAGCGAAAGACCCAGTATGATGTAATTTGAAATAACTTTATAAATAAGTGAATAAATTAATGAACAAGTGAATTAATAAATAAACAAATAAATATAGCTATTCAGTTCCAATACAACAGCCGGAATCTCACATCCTTTTTCTGAAAGGAAATATAACTGAAAATTTCCGTATTACAGGCATCAGCAAGTAATTTATCCTCTGATAAATTACTTACACAACCACAAGCACAAGCCTTATCACCACCGTAGTGGCCCAGTCCAGGTTTCGGGTTCTACCCCCAAGGATACACTCTTCATAGCCTATTTAGGCCATCAGCCGGTTTACCGATTCGCAAGATCTCTTAGCTTAAGAAATCATTCATTAAACTTTCCGAAATAGTTCATTATAATTCCAATAGCTAAAATCAAACTATTGTGTTAAAATGCTTTTCTTTCGCAAACATGTCATTTCCTTAAAACATTTGCAATGCTAAAACTCTTTTAAAATCAGGCTAACAAAGAAAGGGATAAGGAATCCTACCTCTCAAGCATCAAACCTGTGGCTAGCGTTGCACTATATCCGGCTTCCGCTTCCTCAAAGCCTTCAATTCAACTCCTCAGCTAGCATTGATACAAAACAATACTTTAGGATCCAATTCTCATTCCTAAAGCAATTTAATCTCAATTATACACCTTGATTTCCTATTAGTGTGCCATAATTCAATTACCAATTTCATAAATCATTTCATGTTTCAAATCATCATTCCAAGGGTTTTAATCTCAAAACATGGATTAAAGATGCTAATCCATCCACTTTAGGTCCCCAAATGAAGCTAATTTGGGTTCTCTTACAAAATCGAGGTCAAAACATGATTTTTAAGCAAAACAGGGTTAAACCCTGTGTACACCGGTCGACTAGTGACAGAGAGGTTATTCTCCACTGATCGGGCAGTGGAGAAGGAACCGGTGACCGGACTGGTCAACCGGTGGGAATTTGTAGTTCATGGAAAAATGACCGAACTGTGAAGAAAAACTCTAATTCCTGCAATTTCAAGTTCAAATCCGAAACATTTCAAGGGAAAACAACCAAATCCAGTCCAAAGAACCAAAAATTCCCAATTTCCACCGTGATTTCACCAAAAATCCATCAAAATCCTTTTTGAACTAAAATAAGTTTTTCCTAATAGACAAATTCAAGATTCAAGAGAAGTTTCTCAGAAATCTTACCTCAAATCATTCTCTTGATGTTAAAAACTTCTTGAAATTCTCATTTGCTTCAAGATTTTGTTGATTTGAGACAAACGGGAGAGAGACAGTGAGAGAACGAGAGTGAGAGAGAGTGAGTGTGAGAGTGAAGAACGACAGGAGAGAGAGAGAGTGCACGGGGAAAAGAAAAGAAAAAGCAGAAAAGAAAAAAGGAAAAGAAAAAGGAAAAAGACATGTGTCAAAATATTTAAGAAGACAGACTAGGAAATGTGTCTACACACACTTCTAGGGTAAAAATGTAATTATTGAAAATATTTAAATTCTTTGGACATATTTAAATTTACACATCGGAAACATTTAATAAACAATAATTAATTAATTAAACCAAATTAGGCACACAAATAAATCTTAATTATCTTACTTAATCTCGTTTAATTTCTCGAAGTGTTACACACTCTCTCATAGAGTGTGGGCCCTACTTGTGGAACTCATATGGGGCCACCTTTAGTGAGAGTGTAGAGATTTAACCCCATCAAGACAAACAGAATTATTCTTAAAAAATAACTTTTTTCAACTTTTTTCATATACAAATTTAATTTCTATTTTCATTTATTTTATTCTTATTCTTCCTCCACGGCCAATATCACCCTTCACTCTAAACACAAAATGCATACATTTTCTCCGTAAAGTTTCAAGTTTATTGATTGGTATTCTAGTTTTTTTTTTGTAACTTGAAAGAGGTTTTTTTTTTTTAACCAGAAAAAGGTTTTTTTTCCTCAACGACTTATAGGAGTTTAGATGGGACAATTTTAAAAAATTAACATAAAGTGGTCATCCTTTCAATTCTCTAGCACCTAAGTTGAAAGTTTCAAATAGATAGCACCCTTTTTAGTGGATTTTTTTTATGTTTTCCAAAATGCCTTTCAAAAAAATAAATAATTAATATAGAAAAATCAGAAAAAAGGGCCATCAGCTTCTCTCAAAACCTCTCTCCAAGGAAATCTCCTCCCATCACTTTGCCAACCGCCAGCACCACCCTCCACTGCTGGAGACGCCCCTCGTCGTCATCCATCATCACTGGCATCTATTTTCGTTCACATCCGGTGTTGTCTTCGACATTAAAGAGAGCCAAATCTAGAGTTATTAAGATCTCCAAAAAGCTTAAGAAATCAAGCTCCAAGATTGGTACTTATCTCAAATCCTCTCTTTTTTTCCTTTAAATCGTTGTGTAAATGTTGGGTATTCATGTTTAGATGTTTTATTTAAAAAATCATCAAGATTCATGTCATTTCTTTGACTATTTTGAGTTGCAAAACTGAAAACTCGAAGCAGAAACCGATGACAGCATCGGGCTAATCGTTCTGACCAGTTGTTCCAAACTGGTCGGAACAAGCTTTCCAGTAAGAACAATCTGATCGGTTAGAATTTTACTGGAAGAGCATGATACTCATTGGAATTTTTGACCGGTACCAATCCGCACACAGTGAGGACAGATCCGAATGGTCTTTTTATCTACCCGTCCATTTTTTTTTTCAAATTTTGCAGTTTTCTTCACTTTTTATTTGTATTATTTGACATTTTATAATATTGCTATTATTACTTTTTATAGGGAAATGGTTGAAATTGTCATATATTTTCAATATGATGGGGAGTAGAAGAAAAAAATAATGGATCTTGTGAATGGCTTTTGAGGAATGAGGAAATAAAGAGCATATTATTATTGAATAATCCATTTAAAGTGAAGTTTTCTGAGATTGTTGACAACATATTTGAAAGGCTTTCTATGAATCAAAATAGTATAAATTTGATGTTAAGTTACATTTCTTTATCTTCATAAACTTCGGGGCCTAAATTCATCTTAGATGATTTTGACACTACCCTTCATCTTTTTTACCATTGTGCCATATCACAACGTAGAAGCATGCTACACGTGGAGCTTATAAAAAAGGATGAATGTGGTGAAGGAAATGAGAAAGGGGGACTCAAAGTTGGAGAAAATGAAGAGTACAACAATGAAAATGATGGAATCATTGGAGACGAGTATTTCAACGTTAACATGAAAGCATCAGAGCTTTATGATGCTGGTTCCACACCAGGTTGTGAGGGCAATCGTTTAGAAAAGCCTACACTTAAGGAGCACCATTGCCAAGAGACATCGGCATCTACCCCAACCCCAGACCAACAGATTCCACATCTTGATATGGTTGAGGTGGATCACTGTGAACCGCTAGCAGTCGACAACACTTGTATGTCTTATAACTTTGATAATGGTATGGTAATTGCAATTGGTCAAGAATTTGCAAGCAAGACTGAGGTGAAGAATTTATTGATCAATAATTCGTTTAAAGATTGTTTTGATTATAAAATAGTTAGGTCAACAACGAAGTTGTTTGTAGCAAAATGTACAGTCTCAAATTGTAAGTGGGCACTACGAGCGGCAAGGATCATGAACTCGGATTGTTTCTCCCTTGGAACATACTACAACATCCATACTTGTTCTTCTAGTTCGATGGATAAAAAGAATCGATAAGCGACTTTAGAGTTAGTTGCAAATATGTTAAAGAAAGAGTTTCCAAGCCAAATTGACACGCCCGCCCCGATTAAAGCAAAGAACATCAAAACACAAGTTAATCGAGGATCCCGTGTTAGGGGAAGCAAAAAAAATGGTAAGGTGAAGGTTCAGGACACCATTGTAACAAAGTTCATGATCGTCGTTGCAGCATAGACGGTGTCTAAGTTTAACAAACTTTATGATGACCTAAAGAATTCGTATTCGGCCGCTGCTAAGTATCTTAAGATAATGTCGGTGTTAGAAAATGGACTAGGTGTTACTTCACAGGTTCTTGCTACAACATCTTGACTACTAATGGCGCCGAGTCCATTAATGCCGTGTTGAGGAAGGCAAGAGCATATCCCTTAACACTATTGATGGATGCAGTAATAGAAAAAATTTCTGAATGGTTCAACAATCACGGAAAGGAATCAGCTCTTGAATCTTCCTCACAACTCTTAACTCCAATGGTGGAGAAAACATTGCATACGAGGTACAAAGAGTCCACATTTCTCCTTTCGATAACGTCATTTTGCTGTGGTGTTCTAGGTTTTGTCAACTGTAACAGGTTTCCTTCTTTAGTCAAGAAGTCCTTGAATTTTGTGTCCAGATATTCACTACCACAATCTGATCGTGGCATCTTAACTAGTTTGCCTAATTATTTTTCAACTTCAGCCTGAAATTTCTAAACTTTCCAAAAGTTTTAGATTTCCTTTGTATCAAGTAAACATAACCATATCTCAAATAATCGTCGATGAAAGTGATGAAGTAGTCGTAACCTCATTTTGACTTGAACATTTAGCGGTCTATACCCATTGGAATGTATCAACTCAAGGGATTCTTTGGCTCTCTCACTTTTGGTTGAGAAAGGTCTCCTAGTCATCTTACCTTCTAGACAGGATTCATAGACAATAAGCTCACTAAATTTTAGTTCACTCAAAGGACCATCTTTTACTAGTCTTCCAATTCTATTTAGGTTAATACGACTAAGTCTAGGATGCCATAGATATATTTTTTTTCATGAAAAATCTTTTGCTTTTTATTTTTAGGTTCAACAACTATGAACATTTTAACATGGAGCAGTGAGTCAGACATAGGTTTAACAAAATATAAACCATTTTCTAAATTTTCTTAACAAATATCAGAACCATTTCGGGAAATGTGGACTAGATTATTATTAAAAATTAACTCTGTAAGATTGTTCAAATAATTTGGATACATAAATCAAATATCTCTTTATGTCTAGAAGGAAATAAACATGGTTCAAAACTGGATATTTATTATTTTCAAACTGAAATCTAACTTTTCCCATTGTTTTTGTCGATACCCTGGCGTCATTGCTCTACTTTCATAGTATAGTCACCATCGGTAAGTTTTCTATAAGAGCTGGAATTTTATAAGGAACAACAAACATGGTTAATTAACTATCCAGGACGAAAAATCATTCTTTACTAAGCATGTTTTCAAGAATCAGTAAATCATATTTACTTTAATTCTTTTTTTTTTCTGCATTAGGTGATTTTGCCATAAGGGCCAGAAGACATTCCTCCATTGGGATAAATTTATATTTATCACATGAATGCAAGTTGTTCATGTTAATTTTCTACTTCGCATAGTTATCTATGGTTAGTTTTTCATTTGTGGGTAGTTTAAAGTACTATTTTTAAATATTATCCTGTAGTATATAACAGTCATATATAATATTTAAAATCACATAAATAATCGTGAAATTTTCAATAATATTCATAATATATTCAATAACACATGCAAATAAATAATGAAATTTCTCTTTTATTAAATAAATAATTATATCTTTTATTACATCTCATACTTTTTGGACATCATTCCCAACACCCCAAACCCCGGAGACAGAGCTCTAGGTCCCATGATGATGATCATTGGTGATGGTGGTGACAACATGGGCCAATGGGATGGATGAGAGGTGCCAGCTTTTTGGCCAATCATGTTGTGTGCGTCGGATCTTCGGCATTTCTACAATCGGGATTCCTTTCTTCATCACTTAGTCATGAAGGTGAGGGTTGTGTGTGGATGGGTGCTCAACGCTGATGGTTTTATGACGTGGGTCTTCACCGGTATCGTGTTGGTGATGGTGGTTTCGTGTGGATCATCACCGATCTATCCTATATGGTTTTGGTCACCAACTTGGCGTCAATAATATTATATGTGGGGCTAAGGACGTTTATCTTATTATTAATTTTTATTTTAATCTAATAAAAGCGATATTAATTTTGTCGTTTTAATGTCAAAGGAAACGGGCAAGTAGAGAACCCACCCAAAAAAGACGGGGGTTGATGTGGGCCTGTTTTAACAGGTAGGACTTGGGTAGGGCGTTTGATTTTGATGAACAACTCTATCAGATATGAGAATGAGAGGAGGTTACGATTTAACTCCGTATTGTTATACTTAATCGATACAAAGATGAGTATTAAGTTTAGCTATTGAGCGTGGAACAGTGCATTTTATTAGTTTGAAATCTTTTTTTTATGACCAATGAAGAATGACATGCATTGAAAAATAATCTTATGTCCGTATTCAAATACTTATATCCATATACGATATTAAAGGTTATAATCTGCTTTTTACTCTTTAATAATCCGCTTGATTATTTGATTGAATGCCATTTTCCTCCCGTTAAAAAAGAATAAAAAAAGAGCCATTTTCCATTTTCAAAATATCAAATTCAGAAAGAAAAAGATTGAAGGAAAATAGTTCCAGATTCCAGCTATCTCAACGTGACTACTACTACTAATTTTCTTTTTCTCCTTCAACTTCTTCCTTTTCAATGTTTATTTAGTTGTAAATAATAATAATTTTTTTTCTAAAGTGAGGTTTCAAATAATTCCACAACGTCATTAGAACCCATAAATTATTTGTTTTCAGTGATTCTTTTCTAACATGTTAGGGCAAAGCTTCATAATGAATCAAAGATTCAAAATGACGAAACTTCATGGGAAAAGTTCCCTGTCACTTTCCCTTTCTGTGGGCCAAACCTTACCCACCATACCTCTGTCTCTTGTCAAGTAAAAACCACCGTGCTATTCTATGCACAAATAAAATCGAAACCATAATTTTATTTTGTTCTAAACAACTCATTTTGTTAACTTTAAGGATTTTAATCTGTTTCACTAATTAATTTTAAATATTTAGTTCACGAATTTAAAATTATTTTTAATTTATATATTTTTTTTTATAAAAAAATATTATAATAAATTATAAATTATAATTGACATTTAAACACTCTATAAATATATTAAAGATAGAAACAAAAGAACTGTTTTTGTCTGTTATTTTTCTTTTTGACACTTGAAAACCATTTATTGTTACTTTTTGAATACAAAAGTATTATTATACGAACTTATCCAGTACTGCCTTGTCTTTTATAGTACAAACAATTTAAACCCAAAGCCCCGATAAAGCAAAAAATCTCTACGGAACCGACTTTGTTATAAATCCTTCGAATTTCGCCAATTGCTGAAATGGGTTTGGAGATAATGGTTCAAAGCATATAATCTGAAGTGGATTTTTGGTATAGAGCTGAGATTGATGAGAAAGAAGCAGCTCTGAGTACGCCCTTTTCCGGTGAGTTTACCGAATTCTGGTTTGTTTTATAGTTCTTGTTATTGGGTTTGTGCTGAATTTTGCTTAGTTTTCTCGGATGGATTTGTGGCGAGTTGAAATTATTGCTTTTGACACTTGGGTTTTGAGTAGCTTGTACTTTTGTTGAATGATCTGCCGGATTTGGTACTTGTTAGTTGAATGATAATGTGTTAGGTAATCTGTAATTACTTTATGAGAAAGATTCAAAGTTCGATGGAGGAATATGATACTTGGGTTGATAGAAAATGTGTCAAGTGGGTTTGATTTTGTTTTGAATGCCATTGTTGTAGCATAGGCAATAGAGCGTGCTATAATAGTAAAGTACATGATTTTTTGAGTATGAATTGCGAGGTAATTTGTGATTAAGCTCCACGTGGGAAAGTTGACTGTCTTTTTTAGAGATTCAATTCCAATATTGAAAAACATCCAAACAACCTAAAGGCTCCTTTTTTTTTAATCTTTTTATTAAGTTGGGAATGCAAGAGCAGCTTTGACGGCTGTATTTGTTGGTTTAATCTATAGTTCGACTGCAAGTGAGATGGCTGTGTCAAGCAGAACCCGAAATATGCTCGAGAATCTGGTAAGAGAAGGATCATTTAAATGGTTGCTTGGCCACCGAAGTTCTTTCAACGAGGAGTATGAGGAGATGACAAGGTCTCCTTGTGCCCGAAATAATTGGATATCAGAGCTCTCTGTGATTGCAAACATAGTTGTTCGACGATGCTTGAAGTAAGCTTACTAGTATGCACCTTCTACATTTTTACTTGTACCTTATTATTATGAAAAGTTGTCTGCTAAGTTTCACGGTTAATTAGAACTTTCTACTTCATTGTTGGGTGCTTGGTAGTTCATTTGCTTATCTTGCTACTTAGCTTCCATCAAATTGTGATAGTTTTTTTCAGAAAATAATTTTGCTACAATGACAAATAAATGATGCAGAATTCTTGGAATTCCTGCTACTGAACTTCAAGAAAGCTTCAATTCAGAGGCTTCTGATTCTATAAAGCATCCATCACGATATGCGAGGAACATTTTGGAATACTGTTGTTTCAGGGCTCTTGCTGTGTCAATAAAAGTAAATGACTATTTGGCCGATAAGAAGTTTCGACGTCTGACATTTGACATGATGGTAGCTTGGGAGGCTCCAGCTGCTCCTAGTGAACCTTCAGTTCATGTAAGTTTGTAACTATCTTTAGTGCAGGCTCTCCCTTAGACTTCTGCTATGAGTGCTGATTGAATCTATGGATTTATTTGAAGAGGAACCTTATTGTACCCATAAGCTTTCTTAAATCAAGCTACATAGTTATACGTGTAGAAAAAATTTTGAGAGTTAGTCTTGGACAGTAAGTCATCTGATATATGTTCCATAGTGAATGCTTCAAAGTAATTATCGTCCTCATTGGGCGATGATGGTGTTTAAAATCGACTGTCATGTGCATATTTTTGCTACATTAGTTTGTTCATATCCTCAAATATTTCAATCGTTTTATATGCATTAACATCATCTTTCCCTTACTGCTGCATTAATTTGCACAAAGCTTTTTGACATTAAGCTTTTAATTTTGGGTTTAAGAATAGAGTCCTCTAGCGCTTGGTAGTTAGTTTTAATCTGGAATGACATCTTGTATGCAGGTAGATGAGTGCATATCAGTTGGTATAGAAGCTTTCTCTCGAATAGCTCCAGCAGTTCCTATCATTGCAAATGTCATCATTAGTGAAAACCTTTTTGAGGTGCTTACAGCATCAACCGGCGGGCGGCTTCAGTTCTCCATCTACGACAAATATCTAAATGCACTAGAAAGGTAAAATAGTCGCGATATCAATTCCATGTTAATAAGGGTTTAATATAATTATCATTTCATCTCACGTCAAATATGTCAACTTTACGCATTGTCTGGTTCATCGTAACAAACTTAACTAGTGGAACTTTTCCCGGCTTCTTCGAAATGGTAATGTGGTTATTGGTTTTTTCCATCATACATTCGCAAATGAAAGAAAGGCATGACATGCAGCTTGGGATTCATATTCGTTAGGATGCATCTTAGCTGGGTAAGAGAAATTAGTACCATTGTTATGGAAAAAGAGTGACATTATGCTTTCTTAACAACGAAAGAGTGTCAAGGTCGCAAGGAACAATGTGGAAGATGATATCTTTTGCATAGAGTACCCAAAGCTTCTGTTTTAAGATGTCTTTTTCTTTCTCTCTCTCATGCACATGTGTGCACAAGTGCATACTCAAAAGAACATGCAAACATGCATAATAAGGGAACTTGTATTTTACTAAGATGTATAATAAAGAAACTTACCTTATTGATAAACTGTTATTCTGTCTGGAATTGACGAAGATTATTTAGATGGAATGGGACAAATAGGTTATAATTTCTTATTGGTCGTTTTCCCGGTTTCCATTTCTTGTGGAAGTAATGATAGTGAAGCGGGAAAGGTAATTGTCCATGTTGGTTCCTTCATAATTTCTTGCCTTGTTATTACTCAATCATGTCTGAGAAACTTAATTAACATTAAGAAATTGTTTTTATGATAAAAAAATGTGTCATTTATTCTGGTGGTTGAGTGTTAGTTCACTCAAAATTAACCTAAATGTCATAATGCATTTTGTTTCGAGGTTTGTCAAAGGCATTTTCCTTATGCTAGGAAATATAGACTTATATCTAGTTGATTCCAATTATTTATATTACAGAGCATTAAGGAAAATGAAGACACAGTCAGAGTCATCTCTTCTTTCGGTGGTGCGATTATCGAAAGGAGAGAAGATTCTTGAAGTAGATGGAACAGTTACTACTCAACCAGTTCTCGAGCATGTAGGAATTTCTACATGGCCTGGTAGGTTGATGAGTCATTAATTTCTCAAAAACTTTAAAGATACGTAGGTTTCATTTTGGCTAAAAATTTAGGATACTTGCGTTGGTTAATGAAAAACCAATCTACTATTGCCTGCAGTTTCATGTATCTAAATGTAGTACTTGAAAAGTAACAAAGGATCCCGTAAAAAAAAAAAAAAGTAACAAAGGATGACTCAGTTGTGTCTTGCATAAAGTAATCGTATCTTAAAAAATGCCCATTGGAAAATATAGCTAAAACATGTAATAAAAAAAATATGCCTTTATTAAATGTTAGTATGTTATTTGAGGCCCAATTAGTTCAAATGAAAAGTACTCTGTGATCCTTTTGGAAACAAAATGCTTCTCATAAAATGGTCGACTCTCTAAAGGACTTTGTGTATGTGGTTTTTTTGTATCTTTAGTTCAACCTCATTTGAATTGCTAAATAAATTTTGCGCTAAGATTTTCATTTATAGGTTTTAAATGCCATCCTCTTTCAAGAGTTCATGTAGTTTAACTTTTTTTTAAAATTTATTTGTAAATTAAGTGACAATTAAATGAATTTGTCTAAAAGGACAAGCTATGTATTGGAACATGTTTTTTTCCTAGTATGGAGAAAGCTTATTAACACTAGTGAAGAACTAATAGGACAATTTCTTGGCTGTCAGAAAAGTAAACAATATTGTTTTTCATAGTTGAGATTTTGCGATGATTAGATTCAAACCTTCATGGTTCTTTGATCTATTCTTTAAATTGTTGTTCCTCAAATATAATTCAAGCTATTAAGGTGATTCATGTTGGATGCATGCATCCCTGCTTGGATGTTGTATCTATTTTAAGGTTTTTGCCCATTAATTTCTTCTGGCTGTACTTAAGAGTTTGTTTTTTTCCCCTCTGAGAAGAAGGACGTGGAATCATAGTATCATAACTGTTATGTTGATCAGTTCCCTTGTACTTTTGTTCTGGTATTAAACAGGACGGTTAATTCTGACGGACCATGCAATTTACTTTGAAGCTCTCCGTGTTGTGTCGTTTGACAAGGCAAAGTGCTATGATTTATCAGATGATCTGAAACAGGTTGTTAAACCTGAGCTGACTGGACCGTGGGGCACTCGACTTTTTGATAAGGCAGTATTCTATAAATCAATTTCATTGTAAGTTATTTTGCATACGTCTTTACTTGCACTTGATGAAATATTTTGTTTAGGGAATTTGAGATGAACGTTTGTTTTGGCCCTTCTTTTAAAAAATGTCAGTAAATTTTGTGTCTACTTTTGTATCCATTAGGCAATGTTTTTACTAGAGTAAGTTGATTAATTTACCTAATTTGATAAGAGTTTTGACTAGCTGGTTTGTTGGAAGATGTACAAAAATTAAAAGGAAGAAATTTATGGATCTTTTATTGAAAATACCCCTTTTGTTTATTACTTGGTAGCATTCATAAATTTATATTTCTTTTTCATCTAATCATTATTCTTCCAAGTTAATTTATTTATTTATTTATTTGCATGCTTTGCTTATGCAGATTTATTTATTTGCATGCTTATGCAGATTTATTTATTTGCATGCTTATGCAGATCAGAACCAGTTATAATAGAGTTTCCTGAGCTCAAAGGGCATACTCGACGTGATTATTGGTTGGCAATCATTAGAGAGATATTGTACGTTCATAGGTTTATAAATAAGTTTCAGATCAAGGGAGTTGAACGAGATGAAGCACTTTCGAAAGCTGTGCTTGGGATTGTGCGACTACAAGCCATTCAAGATATTAGTTTGGTGGTCCATTTAAATTGTGAATCTCTTCTCATGTTCAATCTTTGCGACCAACTTCCAGGTGGGGATTTGATATTGGAAACCCTGGGCAATATGTTGACTTTGAGGGAATCAGATCAGACTGATAAGTCTCAATCTGGAAGTAGAATGTATTCAAGCTCAGCCTTGGACATGGTTTCTAACTTGGGCTTTGTGTTTGGATCGAGTTCTAATAGTCACGCAGAGAATAGGCTTGTTGTTGGTGATATAACTGTGGGAAAGATGACTTCACTTGAGCGAGCGGTTAAGAAATCTAAAAACAATTATGCGAAGGTGGTGGTAGCACAAGCAACCATAGATGGAGTTAAAGTGGATGGATTTGAAACAAATTTTGCGGTGATGAAGGTAGACTAAACATTAGGCAAGGACTTACGTGCCTGTGCATTTTAACATATTAACCGTAATCTACAATTGATTTCTTTTTCGATCTTTCTTTGTCATATTTTGCTTCTCTTTTTTCAAGGATAATTTCGCCAGAGGATTTATTAAGACTGTAAAATGAACTTGGTTACTTGACCCCAGTAAGTGGGTAGAAGTAGAACAGACCACTAAAGATCTTATACTCTTTTGAA
Source organism: Morus notabilis (assembly GCF_000414095.1). Classification (NCBI taxonomy): domain Eukaryota; kingdom Viridiplantae; phylum Streptophyta; class Magnoliopsida; order Rosales; family Moraceae; genus Morus; species Morus notabilis. The sequence continues at coordinate 265,459 of NW_010360448.1, forward strand.
ATTATCTGTCTCTTTATCCTTTTGAAGTGTGAGTAACTTGACGTATAAGTATTCAGACGATAGCAAATCATTTGTCATATTTAGGATCCATGAATCAGGAGTGTTATCTGTCTCTTAAACCATGGGAAGTTGCATTTCTGCTTACGCCTTCTAAATTTTCTGAATACTTGCAGGAACTATTCTTTCCAGTGCTGGCATTGCGGCAGTGTCTTTTTTCTTTGGCATATTGGGAGGATCCTTTGCATTCTTTTGTTTTCTGTTCTGTTTTCACGTTTATCATCTGCAGGTAAAATTCGTCCTTGAAATTCTTGTTCGCTGCATTTTCACGTTCCTCTATGTGATGGGATGGAAGCATTCATGTTTGCTGACTGAAAAGGTCAAATTTGTGACTTGTGTTGACGTAGTTGTAAAAGATGACCTATAGAATGAACCATGAATTCTTATAACGTATTCCATTGGATTTCTAGCTTTATAATAGCAAAATGATTTTTTTTTTTATATATACGAAAATTACAATGATTAAGTTATTTGTGAATATGTAAAATCTAATATTGACCCACACAGTAATAGCTCAAGTTATTAGGAGAACCAGTAAATTAACATGGTATCAAAGCAGTAAGAGTTCAAGAATACAAAATTTAATGTTGGCCTAGCTCCTAACAGAAGCATTCAAAGGGAATAAGTACTTTTAACAGTTATAGGTTCAACATATAAATATATTTCATGTCTCTTATTTTGTATTTTATTTCAGCTGTCACATGAGCAGTCGTCTTTACTAAGAACTTAGACCCTGTTTGTTTTAGGCAATGGCTGGGCTACAGCTTTGCATTGATTCTTATCTTCGCCGCGATCTTCATGGTACTCACGCGATTATTTAGCCAAGGAAACCCCGTTGATGTGGTTAAGGTGATAGCACCTCCACCGACAAACAAAATGGAACAGCTTTTGGCTGTCCAGAATGCAATTTCCCAGGCTGAAGGGTTCATCCAGGATGGAAATATTGTTCTTCTGAAACTACGTGCATTATTGCTCACCATGTTCCCACAGGTTTTCATTCCTTATCTTTTTCCTTGTTGGTTTCTGAATTATATATTTTTCCTAAACACTTAAACTGCATACAAGGATCAAAAAAATGGGAAACATCCTCGATAAACTAAAGCATTAATCCTACAAGTAGTACACGAACATTATCCTAAATCTAACCTTGGTCCTGACATTTAAAACTTCTCAATCTTACGAGTATTGAATTGATGGAAGGGCTAAACTTGAAACAAACAGATAGATAGGGATTAAGTTTAGGACGTTTTAAAAGTTAGGGACCAAACCAAAGTTGGATTGGAGTTCAGCGATCATTTGTCAGACTCACCCTAAACAAAATGTAGCTGCGCCATTTGGGTTAATTCACTAGTTCTCCCTTAATCTTGATGAAAAATACATTTTTACGTTCAAATCAAAAGATATAAAATCCCTAAACTCAATTTAGTGTATCTAGTTGGTTATCATGCATCAACTTTCATCAACAGTTACACTTAAAAAAGTGTTTCTAAGTTGTCCTTTAACTTTTACAAAGCTTGATACCTTAGTGGTTGAATTGTGCTGACAATTTCATTTCTAGTTCTGGATTTTGGTGAAGACTTCCCATTATAGTCCTTGAATTGAATTGACAGTTTCCGTTTGTTTGTTTGTTTGTTTGTTTGTCTTTGTTTTTGTTTTTGTGTTTAATAAATAAATCATGGAGAATATAGACCTAAATGTTTGACTTTAAACTTGAAGGCTTCTAAGATTTTCATCAAGATTAAGGCCCCGTTCATTTCACCGATTCAAGTTTGGAATTCGAGTTTTGCTACAGTAAAAAGCTCTCAGAAACAGTCACATCTAACTTTTTTGCTACAGTAAAAAGCGCTCACATAAAATCACATCTAAACTCGTATTAAAAACTCGAATCAGCGAGCTAAACGGATCCTAAGAATTATTACTCAAATTAGTTAATTATCATTTAGCTGTTGGTAAAAAAATTATTCCGTCTCCGGTGCTTATTTTGTCTAGTGTTTTGTGTAATATGATCAGGCGAGCATGAAATTCGCGGTAGCTCTTCTGTTAATGGCTTCGATTCTGGCCTTCGTACCGAGTAGGTACATTGTTCTCCTGCTGTTTTTGGAGACATTTACAAGGTATTCACCGCCGAGGAGAGCGAGCACAGAGAGATGGATGAGAAGATTGCGAGAGTGGTGGTTCAGTATACCGGCAGCTCCTGTTGTTATTGAAAAAGAGGAAGATAAAAAGAGGAAATGATTTTCTAAAAGGTTCTTTTTTTGTTTTGTTTTGTTTTTCTCTCTCAAAAGCTCGTGTAAAAAGTTTATACCACGCACGTTCGCATGTAAATATTCAGTCTTAATAAAGGATAAAAAAAAAAAAGAAAAGGAAAAAGAAGTTCCCGTTTATTAGGGTAGAATTCCTTAAAATTGAGAAACCGCACTTGCCATTTGAAATTTTAGCATTTTGGTCCCCACGATTTTAGTTCTAAAAGTTTGGCAATGCAACCTCAAACTGTTAAAAACTTGCAATTATAAGATCACCAACTTTTTTAGAGATGCAATTATAGGTCGCGGCCCGCCGCAGCCCGTAGGCAGGCTTAAGCCGATCTTGATACAATATTGGACTAACACAGCACTGCATGATACTGTTTAAGGTATTGTTTAAACTATCAATATTAGTAGTCTAAGTTGGCACGGCACGGCTTGTGAAAATTCTTGAGTCAGGTTGGGCTTAGGGTGGATTGGGTTGGGTCAGTCTGTTTAGACCCATAATGGACCGGCGCATTCCCGCCCACGCCGATTTTGACCCAACTTTTAATATATATATATATATATAATACATATAGTATTTTTTTAATAAAATATTTACTATATACCTTGGTTATATGTACTATCAAACATATACGAAACATCACCTAAGAAATAAAACAAATTAAAATTTGAGTTTTAAAACCCATCTCCCACAACTACCTATCCTAATTACATTAGGTGCCTGGCGAACATGCATAAACAGTTGATAATTGGGCTTAGGCCACAATACACTCAACTAGTTTGCACCGGAGTTGAGTTTGTTTAAATGGTTTTCTGCATAATTTCGTTTAAAAAAAAAAAAAAACCATAATGCAACTCTGATACATCGTCTCTTTCAATGCAATTTTCTTCTACTTAAAATTAACCATAATAAACTTCGGCAAAAAAAAAAAAAAAAAAAAAAAAAAAAAAAAAAAAAAAAAAAAAAAGGCAAATGAAGGCCTAGAAATTTTTGATTAATTTCGTTCATGTTAACAACTTTTCATTGAATGAATCAACACATATTATATAATCAAAAATATCCATGCATTCACATATATACTGATGATGTAAAAAAAAAATAATACACCAAAATTATAATGATGAAGAAACCTTAATAAATGCTACTAATCACTCCGGGAAAAATATTAATTATCCATTAATGTTAGTTTTAATAATACAATAAAAGGTTAATTTTGTTAACCTTGCTAAAAAAAACCCTATGGCCTATAGGAAATGTTTCAAACCATCTCCTGCCTTTTCCTCACAAGTCACATCCTTCACTTTTCTGTGATATATTCCGTTGCAACCAGAGAATTTATTATTGCACGAAAGAGTAATCGTCTCTAATTCTGAATTATGGTTATTGATTCTACAGTGTTTTTCTCTAAAAAAAATTTGAATTTTAAAAATCAAAATCATAAATAATAATTCTGAACTTATAAACCAAACGTCCTAACAATATCTCATAACCACATGATACACACTTCTTCCTAACCATAAATGACATATTAGTCAAATAAGATAAAATGTGCTAAATGATGGGCTACATTTCTCAGACTTAGGATTACATCCATGGTTTAAGCGTTACGATCTCAGTCTTCATTTAATATTCATGATTTTGATGGGTTACACTCATTATCTTACAAAGTTCCAAAAGCATTTATAATACTTTGTGCTTGTTAGTTGCTAAAACTCCAAAAGAAATAATAAAAATAAAAATAAGAAATCCCAAATTGGAAATAAAAGAAAGTTTTCTTTTCACAACCATTTTATATACTAAAGAATTATGGGGCTCGGCAACTTAGGTGATAAGGTTTCAAAAGTGTTTTTTTTTTTCTCGGTGATGAAGATGTTACATTTTGACGACATGTCTCATGTCCAGAAAATTGCAAAATGCTACCAAAAAATTAATGCAAGTAGAACGTTACTTGCGCTTATTCACAAATTGGTCTATTATTGCAGTGGATGTTTTTGTTTCCAAAACGAAACGAAGAAAAAAATTACGCCGCAATAAAACTATCCAAGAAACTTGAAATTAATAATGAATAATAAATTGAGTAGAACGTTATTTTATTTGCAAAAAATAATGAATAATAAATTAATAAAGAACAAAATTCCTCAAAGATCAAAATCCCAAAAAAAATGTTGATCCAAAATAAAGAAAGGTGTAAATTAGTATTCACGGAACTCGTTCACTCTTT